>NW_027556180.1:166205351-166223613 GCF_003287225.1 Phascolarctos cinereus
GAGAATGCTGAGGACGATAAGCAGGCTTGTTTGTCTCTGTTGGGGACCAAAGGAAGATTCCAGAGAATCTGACAACTATTTGGTCTGGATTCTTCTCCTGCCTCAGCTCATTCTGCCTTTCAACACTTCTAGCACTATTCTTACAAGACTCTGATCACGCTTCTTAAAAAAAAAAATTGTCTTCTTTCTCCTGTTCTTTTTTTTATGTGTTTCTTTATAGATCAAACTTCTTTTTCAGTTTTAATTAACAACAGATGATGAAGAGAAAGCAGAACTCCTTCATTCTTATTCTTTCTTTCATTTTCTCTTTTCTTCCCACTCCTGGCCTTATAAAGTTGGCTTCTTGTGAAAGTAGGGATGGCTGCATGTTCAAGTATAACACACTCTGGTCCTTATTTACCTCTCCCATTTCTTACCTAGTTGGCTTAAAACTTGGTAGATGCAAGGGATGGCCCATTGTTTTCCCTATCACTTTCATCCCAGGGGATGTCACCTGTACTGATCACTGATCACTTATTGAATCTATCATATGGCATCCAGGCCAACACTACACCCTCAAATGCTCTTTACACATAAAATGACTATGGATAGCAAGCAAACAATTATCCAAGTAAGCTGTAAAATTTCCAAACAGAAATGAAAGAAATTACACATATTAGTTTAGACAACAGAATACTCAAGGGTACATGGGCAGTTCAACTTAAGAGTAACATGAAATCTCAGTTCAACTGGGGAAAGAACATTCTTATCCAAGAAGTCCACCCTTCCAGTCTTGGGAGTGGGGAGTGTACAGCAGCTGGACATCAGAGGACACTGGGGCCAGCTTTCCCTACATGCCTGCAGCTCTGGGGAGATGTGCCAGTTGCTGTTCCAAAGTGCAAGTCTTTTCTTTTCCTTTACAGTCTTTTGGCTAAACCAAAAATCCTTCCTATGTGCTGTATGCAGTGCCACAGGTTCAGATGCCTCTCAGTTAATCTAGAGTCATATCTCCCTTCACATGTGCAAGTCTTTGGGAACCCAGGTACGCTTCAGGGTATAGGGTGCTATGCTTAATTTATTTTTTTCATCTTACTGCTGTAGCTAGCAGTGGGTTAACACACATACATTGCCAGAGCTAGCTCAGTGTTTGAGAGGCTCCAAAGGAAAGTGTGGGAGAGATGAGGTATTAGACTGACTACCAAAATGAAGGTCTATACAGCTGTTGCTCTGACCTCATTGTTGTATGCCTGTGAAACCTGGACAGCATACCAGTGCCATGCAAGGCAACTGAATCACTTCCATTTAAATTGTCTTAGGAAGATTCTGAAGATCACCTGGCAGTATAGATAACAGACACTGATGTCCTTTCTTGAACAAAACTGCCAAGCATTCAAACTCTACTTCAGAGAACACAACTCTGATGGGCTGACTATGTTGTTCAAATGCCAAATGTACACTTTCCAAAAAGACTTTTATGAAGAACTCACAGAGGGTAAGCATTCATGTGGTGGTCAGAAAAAGTGATACAACACCATTCTCAAGGTCTCTCTTAAGAAATTTGGAATTTATTATGTGACATGGGAGATATTAGCACAGGACTACTCAGCACAGCGTGCCCTCATCAGAGAAGGTTCTGTGTTTTATGAGCAAAGAAGAATTGCAATAGCTCAAAAGAAATGCAAGTTGCACAAATTTAGAGAATCCACCTCAAATGTTCACATGGACTATTTGTGCTCGACCTGTCACTCTGAGCTCCTATTGGTCTGATTAGCTGCAGTCGGACACACTGTAACTTGATTCTACAAGCATGGTAATGTCATTTTGGTCCTCTTTGAGAATGATGGACAATAACCAACCAGCATTTCTAGAACTATATAAAATAATACTATTGATAATGACAGTTCTGGTTTCATTCCCTTCTTTCCCCTATTCCTTGAAAGTATTCTAATTTATTTCCATCATATATAATACTGGGTCCTGGCTTTGGATAGATGCTATTTACCACATTAAAGGAATTCTATTTATTCCGAAGGGCTTTTTAGTGTTGTTGTTGTTGGGTTTTTTTTTTTTAACAGAAATGAGTACTGAAATTTTCAAAAGCTTTTAAAATATACATTGATTCAGCCACATGGTTTTTCTTATTAATATGCTTTTAGTTTTCTTTATCTTTAACCAACCTGATTCCTGGTATAAGTCCAACCTGCTGATACCAAATACTTTAAAAATTATGTTGCTGTAGACTATTTGCTAATCTTTTATTTGCATTTTTGTGTCAATATTTGCTAGAGATGTTGGTTTATACCTTTCTTTCTTGTCTCTGTCTCTTCATGGTTTTGGTAACCAAGAATACATTTGTCTCATAAAAGGAATTTACTAGTGTCTCCTTTTCCTATTTTCAAAAATAGTTTATATAATATTGGAATCAATTGTGTTTTGGGTGTTTGATAGAATGAACTTGTAAATCTATCTTGTCCCATTTTTTTTTCTTGTGAAGTTTGTTTCTAGCTCATTTAATTTTTCCTGAAGTTGCTATTGAATCCTCTGTTCCTCATTCTATAAATCTGGATGTTTTGTTTTGGAAAATAGTCATAAAAATACTCAAAATCTTATAAAAGTGAATGTTGAAAAATATCTTTACGTGTAATTATAAAAAAATACTGTTAAGTCGGGGGAGAAATCAGCAAACACTTAAAAGATTAAAAAAAAAGGAATAGTTACAGATTTCATCTAAATTATCAGTTTTATAAGTGAGCCAAACAGTTTCTAATTTCCTTGATTGATCTTCAGTCATAGTGAATTATCCTTTTTTGTTTTTGCTACTGGAAATTTGATTTTTCTCCCTGGAACCATACTAAGGTTCCCTTCCTCCACCTCTGCCCCATTCCCTCTTTAGGCTATTACAAACTCATATTAGAACAGCATTTTAATCTGAAATACTTGGCTTAATTTGAAGGAGACAGCCTTATTAATCTTTTTTTAACATAAAATTTGAAGTAATACCTTGAATTGAAAAATCTTTTTACTCCATTATTTAAAATTATTATTTTTTTTAGGCAATTGGGGTTAAGTGACTTGCCCAGGGTCACACAGCTAGTAAGTGTTATGTGTCTGAGGCCAGATTTGAACTCAGGTCCTCCTGAATCCAGGGCCGGTGCTCTATCCATTGTGCCACCTAGCTGTCCCCTACACCAAAACTTTTTTATGATAGCAAGGAGCTCAAAACAAAATAGATGTCCATCAGTTGGGGAATAACTAAACAAATTGAGGTAGATGAATGCAATGGAATATTATTGTTGTTCTGTCATTTTTCAGTTGTGTCTGACTCTTCATGATCTCATTTGGGGTTTTCTTAACAAAGACACTGGAGTGGTTTGCCATTTCCTTTTGCAGCTCATTTTACAGATGAAGAAACTGAGGTAAACAGGGTTAAGTGACTTGCCCAGGGTCTGAAGCCAGATTTCCACTCAGGAAGAGGAATCTTCCTGACTCTAGGCCTGGCGCTCTATCCACTGTGCCAAGACACATGACTGAAAAATGACTGAACAACAAAAATTTTACAAGCAAGTTGAATAAGACTGCATAAATTGTACATTTTAGAATGGCTATATTCCTAAAAATGAGTGTAAAAAATAAAAGTTGTCTAGGCCATATACCATTTCCCATTGACTTACTATCTCAGAGATACTCTATCTTCACCTTAGTTTAATTTTGTGCACTCATCAGTGGCCTTTTGCCATGGAGTGTTTTTTCCCAATGCATTCTGGGATTTCATCTGTGGGGCTAATTCCCAGGGTGAAAACTCCTTCCAGAAATGAGACCTATTGGCAGTTTTTCTTATTAGAGAGTTGCCTGCCACACTCCTGGGGTAAATGACTTGCACAGCCATACATCCAGCATATGTCATAGGCAAGACTTTCTGAGTCTAGGTCTTTGTGACTCCAAGGCCAGCCCTCTGTGGACTCCATGGGGCCACCTCAGTCATGTCATTAATGAGCTGCTGACCATTTACTCACATAACTTTTCCCCTCGTGGTATTTTTTTGTGTGGGGTCTCACACCAACAGCTAGCTTACTTCTGATTCCCCAGGACTACTCCCATACCACTGATTTCCAGCTCACTGCTTATAGGCCCCTCTCCACTTTGTTACCACCATCATCTACTGTCTTCTTGGGTCTATTTCCATTTCCACTGATGATTTGAACAGCTGGTTTAGGTTTGTCTTCTCTACTCCATCTTTGGTAATTTCAGTATTGCCATATATGCTCCTTAGCAGCAAGAACCATGATAAAGAAGGGGAAAAGAGGTATCTCCTATAACAACTAGCCCAGCTGCTTGCACAGAGTGCCCTGCACACAGCTCTATAAATGTGGCTTTCATGACAGCTGAGTAGAGCCCTGAATCCTAGCAGAGGGCAATCTGTTTCCCTCAATTTAAGCCTGCGTGGACCACACTATGGCTTCTTTAGCTCCCCTAGGACTCTACAGAAGGGTGAAAACAGAAGACTTTCTGACCTGAAGTGCTCTGCTCCTGAATAGAGGTTCAGAAATGCAGCATCTTCAGGTCACTGACACCCTAATGTTGAGATCACAGATCTGTATCGCTGGGACTCGAACTTGTCAGCTTCACAGCATCCACTGTGAGGAATTTTATGTTGAGACAATGGAATTTCAATTAAACTCAATGAAATGATTTTCTTTTATTGATTTGATTTTATTTCTTTCTCTTTTTCTTTTTTTTTTCTTGGAGACTCTAAAGAATCAGCATTGATTAGTCAATAGGAAACAGAACATCAAATATACAAATCCAACATTGTTAGAAATAATTTGGTATTAATATTACACATCTCATGGAGTCTTCCAGTGACATGATCATCCTTGTGACTCTGCCAGTCATGGAATGCATTTCTTCACCACCAGGGTGGAAAGATCACCCTCTAAATCTAAATCACAATCTCCCAAATCAAAACTGAAATACACAATGTGATATTAAAGTTGCATAGCTGACCACTTGAATTTTCATCATTTATATTTTAAAGTTGTTGCATCCGGTTTGCTGATACAAAATCTCCTGTTTTTAAATCTACTTTAAAGAAAGGATTATATGCTCCAACTCCTCCTGTGCCTGATGATCCTAAAAAAGATACAAACACATCATGAGATTTAACATGTTTAAGATACGTTTTTCTTCCTTTCCCTAGAAATAGTTTTTCATTTTTTCCTCTTACGGATGGAGGGAAGGGGATAGATTTCTCAGCAGTAATTATTACAAAGAGCATATGTAATAAGATTGCATGGGACTAGATATGATTCACGATTCTATGAAAATTTGGATAAGCTTGAGAAGTGTTGCAGAATGCTTCTCCCATGTAGTAGACAAACTGGAGGGGTCAAGGAAGCAGGAAAAGAGGGCTGGGGAGAGGGTTGTCTTTCTTGGAAGCTTGACATGTTGGGATTTTCCCAACACAGGGACACAGACACTTTTTATGTGGAGGGATATAGATGTAACACATAGGTAGCATCTATATGTCGCATAGGTCTGGAAAGCACTTTTACATGTATTATCTCATTTGATTGGATAAAACTCAAGGTGAGGGATCTTGCCTAAATACATCATCTTTAGGCATAAGAATCACACAATTTCTATCATTCCAAGGCAGTACTGACAGAGTGAGTAGCCTTACACTCTCTCTAAGTACCAACTGCCTCAACTGAAATGTGCTTGTGAAGTCTTAGGTCATACACAGAGCCATGGAAGCTAGGGGACCATCTCATCCAGCCCTCTCATTGTACAGATGATGACAGTCTCTGTCTTCCCAAGGCCAGAACAAATATGCAGCAGAGTTAGGAGGAGACCCCAGGGGTCCTCCTCTTTCCACCACAACAAAATACTTCAAGAATCAATCCCATTGTGAATTTCAGTCTCCTCCTCTGCAAAATGAGGGACTGCATTTCTCAAGAGTTCACATTCCAGCCCTAAGATTCTATGATCATAGACATACCTTTTTTCACACCTTATAGAGTTAGTCTTCTTCCTAGCATCAACAGTTAGAATATATTCATTAACTACTTCTTTAAAGAATATTAATGCCAACAAACGGTGACCTTTGCTTATATGTGCATAAAGATATATTCTCTTGGAAAATGGCAGTTAACTGACATGCTTCACAAATGAGAGATTTAGTAGGGATTATTACTAATAGGACCCTGAAACAATGATTTATCCAGAACTGTCACATGTGCCATATGTATATCTAAGTGGTTTCTTAATGAATCAATACTTTTATTTCACTTTAATTATTTTTAATGGCAGAGAAAAATAGAATTACCTCTGTACTGAAATTAAATATGAGAAAAATATCAGTAACAAGAAAAAGTCAAGAAAATAATACATTTACTAAGCAATGTCCTTTTTGTACTTGGACTCTGATATCAGTACCATGTGACTATTTTTGACAAATAATTACTCAGAGATTTCAGGTGTCTTTAGAAAGTCTCAATACTCTTCCCAAGATTAAATAATAGGAAGAAATGGCACATAAAAAAGACTTCCAAGATGCCTGCAGTTTAAAAAAAAACCCCTCCCCATTATGATGGAAAAATAAGGCCATTGTTATGATAATTGATGTACATCACATTAATATAATGGAGTCAGTCAACAAGAATTTATTAAGAATTTACTATATGCCAGAGTCTGTGTTAAATGCTGGGGGTATAAAGAAAGGCAAAAACATGGTCCCTGCCCTCTAGAACATTACAATCCAATGGAGGAGACACAGCAGGCACACGAATAGGTATGCACGAGATACACAGAGAGTAAATGAAAGGCAATCCGAGAAGGGAAGGCTTTGTCACTGGTGGGGAGGGAGGGCAGGGAATCTCAGAAAAGATTTCCTGCAGAAGGTGGGATTTGAGTTGAGTCTTAAAGGAAGCCAGGGAAGCTAAGGCAGAGGTGAGTAGGCTGAGCATACAAATGCCTGGAGAGGAGAGATGGAGGATTGAGTTCAAGGAACTTCAGGCAGGCCAATGTTGCTGGATCACAGATCATTTGGTGGGGAGTAAGTGTCAGTAGATTGATATAACAACACATTGATAGCAGATGGCTCTTCTACATACATTAACTTAGGTTAATTCACTGCACTTCACTCCATCAAAGGTTTATTCAGCGCCTGGGGCATATAAAATAGTAGTAGGAATAAAAAGATACCAAAAGAGACAGTCCTAGTTCTCCAAACATGATAGCGAGTAGTGGAGGTAGCGTGGAAGAGATGGACTGGGGATGAGAGACATACATGAATGAGGATGAAACTTCTTGTTAGCAGCAGCGAGGTGGCGCAGTTGATAGAACACTAGGCAGAGTCAGGAAGACCTGAGCTCAAAGGCAGCCTCAGACACTTATCAGCTGTATGACTTTGGGCAAGTCACTTAACCTTGTTTGCCTCAGTTTCCTCATCTGTAAAATGACCCAGAGTAGGAAATGACAAACCACTCCAGCATCTTTGCAAAAACACCCAAATGGGGTCACAAAGAGTAGAACATGACTGAATACCAGTAAAAACAACTGCATCAAGTGTTATGAGGAATTTGGGGTGGGGGAGGGGGACAGAGCCTGTGGAGTTGGAGGTTTCAGATAAGGCTTCATAAAGGAAGACTCTTCCCCACCTCCCAGAGCTGGGTCTTGAAGAACTATTTCAAGAGATGGAGGTGCCAGAGTGTTGGCCTGCTCGGATCTGCACACAGATGGTGAGACTGTGGAGGAATTCATTTCCATTTGGCTGGAATGTGGTCTATCAAGGGGACCAGTGTGAAACAAAGCTAGAAGGCAGGTCAGATACAGAGTCTGGGGGCTCCCTCAGGGCAGGAACCCCTGAAGGGTCGGCAGTAAAGCAGGCACTGATCAGTCTTGTGCCCAGGACCACGATTCTGGCAGCTGTGTGGGGGCAGAAGGAGAGGGGAGACTCTGAAGATCAGTTAGGAGGCCATTCTAATGGAGAGGGCCTGATAAGTAGAGAGAAGGGAAAGCTCTAGCTTGCACGTACTTGGGTGTGCACATGTTGTCAGGCTCCCTTCCTTCTGAGAGAAGGTAAGCTCCCTGAAGGCAGGTTTTATCTTTTTTTTGGTTTTTGTCTCCCCAGATCCCTTTCCCACTGACTGGCACTTGCTACATGCTCATTGGATTGAACTGAATTAACTCAAGAAAGATTGTGGAGGTGGAAGTGACAAGACTTGAAAGTCACGGAATGAAGAGGGGAACAGGAGCGAGAATACGTGGAAGTAAGGCTCACAGTGAACATCCTTCACTTGTTGTGGATTCTGTGCCTTCCTTGGTTTCTTTTTAATAGTCTGCATCTAGTGTCCCATTATGATTTTCTCTGCTCCTTTTCCAATGGCAAGTATTACTACAGTGATGTTTTAAAGTACTGTTTTTATTTGCTTAGGAAATATTCCATCTAGAAACATAATTCATTTCCTTTTTTTTACACTTGAGTTTTTTTCTCCACAGCAATGAGTTTTAATGCTTCTGCCGAGGCTAACAGAACAGTCATTATTTATTTAGCTAGCATCCTCACACAGCTTTAGACGGAAGAATCCTACTTATTTTAAGAGAAGAATGTTTCCCAGGGCCTCAGGTTATCCACTTGGGACCAACAGGAGGCCACATGACCTGAACACAGGCTGCTATTTCAGAGCAGGAAATCTAAGCCTCTGAAAGCTAGAGTTAGTGGATCCCCTGGGCCCCAAGTCTAAAAGAGAGGAAGGGACTCCCAGCATACAGATCCTGGATAAGCGATTTCTGTCCTGGGGGGTTTAATGTGTTGGTGAATCTTCTGCATTGTTAGCAACTTTGTAAGTGTCAGCACTGAAGCAAAAGCAGTTTGTAACCTTTGGGCTTATCCCTTTTTCCTTTGCCTTAGATTTATTTATGCTTTTGTCTCACAATTCCCTTCATTCCTTTACCATGTTATAAACTCCTTGAGGACAGAGAGTGAATCATATGAATTTTTGAAATCCCTTCCCCTGTGCTTGTTGTATTGAACTTGTTTAGAAGAAGTCTCCACAGCAAGGGATCCTGCATGGATCTGAAGAAACCCTCCACTTAGGATCATATGGATTTAGCCATTCAGTCTGAAGAGGTCTAGGGGTTTTGGGGTGCTGGGACCCCAAGATCGCGTACGGGCCCTGCTGAATGAATTCAACTCAAATCTTCTTCAGCCAGAGGAAAAGTTTATTAGTGATAAATCACATTGACCAGGTGACGCCCGTAAAGACAAGCGGGCATGAGAAGTTCTCAGCCTTTTGAGTGTGAGATTCTCAGCATCTGAATGAGGGCCAAGGTGGATCTTAAATACTAAAGTAACTTTGGGTGGCCAGAGAAGGGGGGTTGGGAAAAGGGTCTAGGTAAGAATTCTAATTGGGGAGGTCAGAGAGATTGAATAGACAATGGGAATAGATAATGGAGGGAACAGGAAGGCAGAAGTTTGAAAGGCATCTGCACAAAATCAAGGGGGGCTAGGACTTTCAAAAGGAGACAAAGGAAGGCCTTTCTGGGGCCTATAGACAAGAGGAAGCCGATTAGGAAATTTGAAGGTTTAAGGGTTTTCTGGGTCTTGTAGACAAACAGGAGCCAGATTTTATTCAGGGCAAGGGTTGAAGGTGCATCTGAATAAGATCTAAAGGTAAGCTAGGGCTTTCAAGGGAGATGAGGGTCTGGGGCCTGTGAGTCAGATTCCCTTTGGGGCAAAGGGCGAAGATCTTGGCTTGGGCCCCGCCCCTACCAAGTCCATCTCCCTGTCTCCCCATTTTATAGATGAGGAGGTTATGGGATTGGCCGAATGTCACATACGTACTGAATGGCAGAGCCAACATTGAACTCAAGACCTCTGATACTAATTCCAGCACTCTGTTCTCTGCTTCCTCTCTACTCATTTCAACCTAGTTTTGCCTTGTTTTTCATAGAATCAAAGAATCATAGTGTTTTAGAGTTAGAAAGTAACCTAAAGCCCAGCTAGCCCACTTCACACCCACAAAAGAATCCCCTTCCACAAAACATCTGTTCTATGGCCCTCCAGTGAGGAAAGAACCCACAACTCCTGGCAGCAGCCCACCTCACTCTGGGACAGCTTTCATTGTAAGGAAGGTCTGTCCTTACTGCAAGTCTAAAGTTCCTGCTCTGCAGCTTCTACCCATTGCTTTACATTCCATTTGAAAAGTAAATACATGGGGCCTCCTCCCTCTGAATTCTCCACCAGAGCGAACCATTTTCTAGGAAGAATGCAGCAATGAGAGTCAGGCAGAGAACAGCTACTAATGGTGCTGCCTGATAGGCACTGCTAACTGGTTAGCCAGAACTTGTATTTTTCCTAAACTTGGCCTATGACTAGTAGTATCCAGTGCTATTCACACAGAACTTTTATTTTTGTTGCATATTATTAGTGTTTCGATATTTATTTTATATTCTATTGTTATGATACTAGGAACAGCCTGAAAGTTGATCCTGAAGGAAAACAGGAGAAAACCATAAGCATCTGAATTACGAAATCTGATATAATACCTTGTTTTAACCATGTCAGTTAGAGTAAAAAATTTCTCTCATGTGCTCTGAAATTCTATTAGTGAGAATTTATAAAGCAATTCATATGGCTCATATATAATAATCACAAACATAAGAACCGAGAGGGGCTCAAGAGATCCAGCAGTCCAAACCCCTTATTTCACAAATACGAAAACCAGGTTAAATGACTTGTCCAAGGTCACACAGCTAGATATGCTGAAACCCAGACTAACCCAGGTTTCTCGCCTTCTCATCCAATACTCCTTCTGCCACACTATATTGCACCTAACTTTTAGAAGGTTCAGACGCTCCATCTTATAACATAACATGAAAAGAAAGAGCACTTTAGCATATGCTTGTGGCTTAATCACTAACCAACAGAGTAGTAGATGAGGGGAAAGCACAACACCTCTTTTCTCTTCTTGAGGGCAGGAGACACCTTCTGTCCCATAGCCAGAGTGATGTTAATCCAGAGCAGCTGTCTTGTATCGCATGTATCTGACCAAGGAGAGCCAATGGAGAGAGTCTGGGTGGCCTAGGATGTGGCTCTGCATCGCTTGAGTTAGAAAAACAAGCTGAGTGTTTGGCTTCCTGCGTTGGGAGCTTACAAAAGAACTTGGCAGCTGAGGATTCTGGTCACTTGGTTGCTAAAAAGGCAGCTGTGTTGTAGGGACTTAAACAGCATTAGCCACAAGGTTAACAATGCATTTCATCCTGTTTGGTAAAAACCATTTCCACTAAAGCTTCCTCTTCTGATGCCTCATTGTAGCATGTAACTGGACTCTAGCTCTTCAAGATTGTGCCAGTGTGGCATAAGAGTAGAGGCTGGGAGATGGACTGACATCTAAATGCCCACCCACTTAAGGGCAGAGAGGTTGATCACTGGAGTGCTGGACCTGAGGGCAAGAAGACCTTAGTTCAAATCCAACATGACAGTCACGAGCTGTGACCCTGGGCAAGTCATTTAACTGCTGCCTGCCTCAGTTTCTTCATCTGTAAAATGGGCATAATGGGGATACTAGCACCCACCTCACAGGATACATGAGATAACGTTTGTAAAGCATTTAGCACTGTGCCTGGTACATAGTGGATGTTTAATACATGCTTTTTTCTCTTCCTTCCTTCCTTTCTTTTTCTCTTTGTTTCTTCGTTAATCTTAAATCTGTCCTTAAATCTTACCTTAAATCATCTTGAATCATACCTTCAATCTGTCCCTTCTCCAATCTGTCTTCACACAGATGCCAAAGACATCACTGATGCCACTTTCCTAGAGTGCAGCTCTGATCACATTAACTCCCTATTCAATAACCTCCAGTGGCTCCTCCTTACTTCTAGAAACAAATACAATTCCTCTCTCAGTCATTTAAAGCTCTTTACAAATTAGCCCCTTCCCATGTTGGCAGTTTTCTTACATACTGCTCCCCTCTACAGACCTGAAGGTCTCACTAGACTGGCCTACCTTGTATTCATTACACATGACATCATTCCCCTCCATGTCTTTGCAATGGGTGTTCTAATCCTGGAATGCTCTCCCGCCTAACCTTGACTTCTTAGAGTCTCTGGTCTCCTTCAAGATTCATCTTAGATGCCACCTTCAGTAGGAGGCCTTTCCTGGTCTCCCCCTGCCCCTAGCTGTTACTGTCTTCCCTTTTAATATATTCTTTCCTTCTGTATATTCTGTATGTTTCTCGTAGATGCTTATTCAAGTATATATTGAAGGAGAACATCAACCGTGCAGGAATGAAAGACACTTGATGCATACAATCTGTACAGAATGAAAACATCACACTGATTAAAATCAGACTCCCAGATAAGGGGGAGCTCTTAAACAGGACTTCTTACAAGAGTAAATGTTAGGCAATAGCTTGGTAATCTGAGGTAGAACTGAGAAGAGAGCATTCCACAATTCTGCTACCACCAGTAGAGCTGTTGGGGTTTACTGCTATTCATTCCCTATGCTTAGCAATACTCACCACTTCTTCCTTTCCAGTCCCAGTAATACTGAATTCCCAGTGGCCTAAGACTGAACCATTCCTCTCTGCAGCCCTCATTTCCTGTTCTCTTATCCCCATCTACTTTAACCCTGTGGATTTCATGCACCATTCCAGCTATCATGTCTTCTCGAATTCCCATTCCATCACCAATATATTTCCCTTCATTTTTTACTTCTAATGTTTCTTCCATCTTCCTCTCTTTTTCTCTAATGTTCAAATCCCTCCCTCCCTCCCTCTCTTTCTCCCTCCCTCCTTCTCTCTCTCTCTCTTTCTCTCTCTCTTCCCCAGTTCTTCATCTTAAAAACAGACAAACCTCACTTGATGCTACCATCTACCCTTACATTATCTTACTCTATGGTTCTCCTCTCTTTCACAGGCAAACCCTTACAAAAAGCTGTCTACATTCGTCACCTTCCTTTTCTCAGTCCCTTCTTAGACCTCTGCAGTCCAGCTTCTGACCTCGTCACTAAACTGAAATGGCTCTTTACAAAGTTACCAATGATCTCCTAATTGCCAGATCTTTAGCCTTGACCTCTCTGGACTGCTGACCGCTCCTCTTCCTAAATACTCACTCCTCTTAAGACTTCATGATATTTCTCTCAAGGTTTTCTTCTCACCTGTCTCACTGCTCCTTCTCAGTCTTATCTGCAAATTCATCATCTTCCCCACATCTGTGCATACACTCCAAAACTCTCTTCTGGGACCTTATTCCTCTCTACACCCTTATCCCTGGTTATCTCATCAGCTCCCAAGAGTTTAATTATCATTATCTATGCAGATGATTCTCCTTGCTCTCAAGGCAACAGCAACAGTTTTCCCCTTAGGACTAACAGCACTTTTAAACTCTACATTTGCACCTGCATAGTAGAGTTTGCCTTGCATTAATATTATCTGAAGTGACAAAAAGTTCTCATTTGGAGTCATAGGTCCTGTACTGGACCTTAGCTCTGCTATTTAATACCTGTGTGACTTTGATTACCATTTTTAAAAGCAAAAGCATAATTTGTGATCTTTTCAGTTTCATTTCATTTGGAATTTTCTTTTTTTCATAATATCTTCGGAATCCAACCCTCAGTTCCTTGAAAATTTGCTTGCTTCTAGCAAGGCAATTTCTTGTATGTATTTAGTCCAG
Organism: Phascolarctos cinereus; assembly: GCF_003287225.1. Lineage (NCBI taxonomy): Eukaryota > Metazoa > Chordata > Mammalia > Diprotodontia > Phascolarctidae > Phascolarctos > Phascolarctos cinereus. The sequence goes on from NW_027556180.1 coordinate 166,219,005, forward strand.
TCCACTTCTTCTTGCCAAGTCATCCTTTTAAGTATTATTGCCACATTCTCACAAAGTATTTTTGGTAGTAGTATTAATAGCAAAGGCTAATATTTATATTAACACTTCAAGCTTTTCAAAACATTTTGTGTATATTACCTCATTCAACTTTTACAACAACCCTGAGAGGTAGGTGCTATTATTATTCCTATTTTGCATATGAAGAACTGAAGCAGACAGAGGTTAAGTGACTTGCCCAGGGACACTATCTAGTAAGTGTCTGGGGATGGATTTGAACTCAGGTCTTCCTGACTTCAGGCCCAGTGCTTTGTCCTCTGTGCTGACTACCTGCCTTCTATGGTAATCAAGCCCAAATACACTAGTTCCATTATAACTGCTGATGAGAATATATATTATTGTCCTATTTTAACCTAAAAATATTCTAGGGATGATCTGACTTAGCTGGATTCTACACTAAATTCTCTGTGGCTTATTTTCTCTTTAAACTGCTTTTTACTATTTTGTGAGTTGATATTGTTAATAAAGGCAGTGAGGTTGTACAATGGATAGAGCACTGGCCTGGTGTCAAGAAAACTCAAATCTGGCCTCAGACACTTATGAGCTGTGTGACCCTGGGCAAGTCACTTAACCCAGCATGCCTCAATTTCCTCATCTGCAAAATGAGCTGGAAAAGTAAATGGCAAACCATTCCAGTATATCTGCCAAGAAACCCTCAAAATGGGGTCACAGAGAGTCAGACACAACTGAACAGTTGTGTTCAGTCTGTTAATACTGTTAATATTAATTAATGGTTATTAATAACTGTTAATAACTTGTGTTATTAATCTGTTAGTAACAGATTACTATTAATAATCTTGTGTCATTCTTTTGAAAGTGTCTCCCTACCCCCACGGATGGAAATCAGAAACACTCTTGTAACTTATAATCTTAGAAAGTTGCCTATAGATACTGGAGGGTATGACTTGATCCTGGTCACCCAGTTAGTATGGGTCAGAGGCAGGGCTTCGGTGCAGGTCCTCTTCTATAATGTATTGCTAATGTCACTGCTTTCTAAGCTAGCATTACTTGTGGCTGTCTTGTTTTCTGGAATGGAGGGTGAGTGTAGAGGATCTAGATCTGGTCCTGGCTCTTCATTTTAGAGAGTTTGGTGCCTTGCCCAAAGTTACTCAGATTCTCAGAACCAGAGACACTTTTTAAAGAGATCCAGTCTTTACCCAGAATGCAGAGTGTTCTGCCCCATGCTGTTCGCCCCTTGTGTTTACTCTCTGAAGCTGGGTCTGGCCTCTTTCAGCTGCCTGGTCGTGACAGGTCTTCATGGGCTAAGTTTTTACGGGAAGGTTTTTATGTATGAAAAATAATCCAACAGCTACTAACTCCAGCTTTGACCCCAGGTTTCTAACCCATCTAACATTTCTGACATAGAACCTGGGAATTATGAGAGAACAATTAAAAAAACAGAAAGCAGCAGTGGCCCTGTTCTGTTTATGCCTCATCTGAAGAAGGCACTGGGTTAAAAAAGGGACTAGGCTGCCTTTGCTGTCACAGTCATGAAAAAACAAGCAACTTTGGGCCCTGTTTCTCAGACTGTGGCTCAGAGAAGGCTTGGCTGTGGTTATAAAGGAGCAAGAAGACAATACCAAGTCGTTCTTGCTCCCCTGATATAAGGAGAAGGCTAAGACATAGACTGAGATACTAACAGTCTAGACTCCCTAAAGTTATTTGGTACATTGTGAGTCAATCACTGAATGCTGTCAAAATTGTCACTTCCAACACAGGAAACAGTGGGACCCAGCAGAAAAAGCAATGGATTCCAGGTGGAAAATCTGTGTTTGAGTCCTAGTTTTGTGACATACGAGCTGGGTGGCAGTGGTGAAATCATTTCACCTCTCTGAAACTCAGTCCCCTTACCTCCAGAACTGGGTGGCTGGACTAGATGACCTCAGAGGATCTTTCAGCTACAATATCCTAGGACACACTTTTTGTCAATTATCAGCTAACGGTGCCTATTTGTAATAGGGGCAGGTCATGAAAGGTTGGGGAGGAACAGGAAGAGCTAGAGAAGAGGCAGTGGGGGGAGCAGTCAGCTGTGCTCCCTGGCAGGGCTGCTCATCTCTCTCCTACTGACTTTGGCCAGGGTGCCTCCTACAGAGAATGGGGACCTGCAGGGAGTGGGCTGCTTTTGTATCCTAACCATTTCCAAAATCTGGTCTGTCTCTCTGTGGCTTCCTATCCCTGTTCCTCTGCTAGCTCTCTGACTCTAAGCAGCTTGCTCCTTCTCTAGCTTGATCATTCTGTGCCCCCTGCCTAGCCCCAAGTGGGTATAAAATACTGTGCACTGCTGCCTTGACCCATAAACACACTTGGTCCTGGGTATTTAGCAGAATGGAGAAAACCAAAGTCAAGGTGTCTCTGAATCAAATTAAGATCAAAATGCCCTTAAGCTAATCACATTTTAAGCTACATTGTGTATTTTAAGAAATACATATTTCAGCATTTCTGTTTTTCCTCTCTTCCTCTATGAATCTCTCTCATAAGGAGAAAAGAGTAATGAGAATAGAAGATTTGAATCAGTCACTGCGATCTATACTTACCTTTTTATTATTAGAACTAATTAGCAAAGCAGAATCACAATACATCAAAGCATTTTGTTTTTGTCCAAGATCTTTGTAGCACTGAAAGAAAAGAAATTGAATTAATGTCCTAAAAACACAAAATTTCAAAACTTTCTTAAAATTGTTTTTAGTTACCTTTGCCAAATATACATAGTTGTACTTGGAATATCCAGGTTTTAACTCTTCAGCCTAGTCAAAGAATCAAAGCAAAACAAAATAAAACAAGCAAAAAGGGATAAGGAGAAATTGAAAAATAAATGATGTGAATAAAATTCATCAATTTCAAATGGCAAAGTACAAATTTTACTATATCTTTCCTCAGTAAAGGCATATCTTTTTAAACAGATGCAATACCATACCATCTTTAGGAAGAAAATGTCATTTGTTTTTGTATCAGTGTACAAAAACTGTACTGGTTATTATCTTCACAGGAATTAATTATCATTGCAGGTATGGTTTCTGAAATTATACTTTTCTCTTGGAAATAAATATATTTACTTAAACTCAAAATGACTCAGATAACTGAATTTTAAAAATTCACTTTGCAAGTATGGGATTGAAGAGAAGTAACTCCGTAAGAGTTTCCACGAAAAATATATGAGGGTTTTAGTAAAATGCAAACTGAAAAAGGATCAAGAGTGTGATACAGCAGCCAAAACAAAACACAGAAGAACAAAAAAACAAAACCGGTGTGATTTTAGGTTGTATTAAGAAGACATAATATAAAAAAGAAGGGGGAGGGCGAGTGGTAGCAGAGATGTTAGAGATCTAGGGTGCTGTACAATGTCCTGGACACTATACCACAGGAAAGAAAACCACTGAGCCTGGAACAGGTCCAGAAGAAGGTGACAAGATGGTAAAAGGATTGTAGACCATGCTGAGGAGGATAAATTGAAGGAAATGTCTGTAGGGGTGGGGGCAGGGAGAGGCAGGGCATGGTAGCTTTCTGAACATTCTGCAGGGCTATCATGGGAAGCAGACTTGTTCTGACACTCTGTGGTTCTGATAAAGGAAAGAAATGGAATGCTAAAAATTATTGGCATCTTATGTTGGCCACATTTGACATGAATACCCCTGAGCTTTACAAAGTGGTGTTAAGGTCTCCCAAAAGTAGGGATTCACCCCCAAAAGAGGGAGTCCTAAGTTCCATGTTTTAGGTTGGGATGATATTGAGTTAGATCTTTTATGTCATCATCATCATCATCATCATCATCATCATCATCATCATCATCATCATCATCATCATCATCATCATCTCCTCCTCCCTCTCTCTCTCTTCTTCCTCCCTTCTCTACTTCTGCCTCTTTTCTTTCCCCTTCTCCTCTTTCTTCTTCTAGAACACATTAGAAAAATTTCACATTATAGCACAACTGACCTTTCCAGTCTTTTTACACATTACTACCCTCCTTTCACTCTATTTTCTAACCAAACTGGCCTTCTTACTATTCCACATATGTCCCTCCATCTTTCATCTCTTTTCCTATAGATGCCTTCATGCCTGGTGTCCACTCTCTTCTCACTTGACTTAAAGCCCCTTCCTTTCTTCAAGATTTAGCTCGAGTGTCACCTTACAGCAGGAAGCCTTTCCTGCTACTGCAGCTCCCTCCTCCCCAGTGACCTTAGTTTTGTTTTGAATATGTCATATATGTACATACTGGTTCCCTAACAGAATGCAAACTCCTGGTGTAACTAATGATTATATACATGTACAGGCAAAGAGCTTTTACTATGCAACTTCTAATATCAGAATAAACTTCAGTGCTGCAACCAGCTGCTCAAGAGTGCAAGGAACAAGAACCATTCCTTTCAAATGCCCATAATTTGGCAAAGCACTTTATATATAACACCTACAGATTATATCCCTTTTGTCTTTATATTTTCAGCACTTCCCACTAGAGACTGTGTGCTCAAGACCTGAGTCTCTCTTTCTATATAATTATTGTAATACTCTGAAGAGTATCTATCTATCCAAACCAAGGAATAATTTCCTTTAATAA